>NC_043752.1:6935441-6967941 GCF_902148845.1 Salarias fasciatus | reverse complement strand
TACCATGTAAACACACTGGCTCTTGTCCAGCACGCTGGTTTATCTTTCTTCCGGTAAGTCCCTCGTACATGTGCCCAGTGGGCACAGAAGCAGATCTTAAAGAGAGATATGGCATTCTTAAATTGAAGCCCAAGTCCTTCCTGTGGAAACCACAGGAAATGACAGAAAAGCTGAAAACGATGTAGTTAGGCCAGAGGTTGACCTGAAATAGAGTTCAGAATCAGTATTTTAGTCCAGTCAAAGCCCACCATGATCCGAAGCTTTGAAGTGAGGCTGTTCGTGGAGCCAGAGGGTCCATGAGTCTCCATCCACTGCATGTGATCCATCAGCTTCAAACACATTAAACAATCTCTGAAAAGCTTTCCAACAACCTGCTTTAATTTTATGAAAGCCCATTCCCACTTTAGTCCATCATGTCAACGGTCTGTCTTATTCTCCTAATGAAAGCACGCCATTCAGTCCGCCGCTTGATCAATGCATTGTCGCTCCGCCGCCTCGTCGCAGCAAACAAAGGCCAAACACAATGTTTAGCTTGGATCAGCCTCTGTGGCAGCTGCCGATGTGTGATGACTGCGTCTCGGCGATCTGCCGCAGTGGCGGGTAGGTGACACTGACCCCGGCGCTCGTTCATTTGGAAATAATGGGCCGTGGATAAGTGCTCATGGCAATAGATTGCCTGTGTTGCCTCTTCTCTCACCTGCTGATTGATTTATTGCAAATGTCGCTTTGTGTCAGCGGGGTTGTTGTGTCAGTGTGTGTCGAGTCACGGTATTGCAGCGCAGCGTCTGATGTGTGGAAATAGATGGTACAGTGTAACCTCTGTGAGAGAGAGAGAAAGAGAGAGAGAGAGAGAGAGAGAGAGAGAGAGAGAGAGAGAGAGAGAGAGAGAGAGAGAGAGAGAGAGAGAGAGAGAGAGAGAGAGAGAGAGAGAGAGAGAGAGAGAGAGAGAGAGAGAGAGAGAGAGAGAGAGAGAGAGAGAGCACATTTCCTGCATACCTCTCTGTTGCCCGCGAGCTCCGTCTTCTCCTCCCTCCCACTTCGGGCTTCTGAGAGCGAGTGGCTCACCGGCAGCGCCTTCCTCTCTCACTCCCTCTCTCGCTCTCCCTTCTCTACCTCTGGCACTCTCGCTCAGTCAGAGGGGATCCTCCGTAACCAGCTGTAGCTCAGTGTGATCCTCACTTCTCATCATCTTTTCACTGATGTTTTTTCCCTTCTTTCTCTCTCTCTCTCTCTCTCTCTCTCATCTCCCCTGAATTGAGTTTGTCGGCTGCTGATGTTGATGCTGACATTCAGCATTTGGATGCTTACCTAGGCAACGAACTTTTCATGCGCCTATCGGTGCACCTTTGCCGTTAATCCAGACACTTTGGATGTGTTTTTCCTTTGATTTTGAGACAAGTCCGTGATGAAAGGCCTTTTTCTCATAGTGGATGATTCGTTTTGCCTTTTTTCCCCACTTCTCAAGACTTCTGGGTGGTAGACTTTTTTTTTCTCTTTTGTTCCACCTGTGCCTCTGTAGACTCTCCAGGGAGTTTTATGGAGTGTGAAATTTGTCCAGTAAGTGAGAAGTTTGGATGGAGCAAAGTGGGACAAAGCATGGCTGATGGGGACGGCATCCGACTGTTGAAGCTTTCTGGTTGGGAAGGCAGTCCAGGTAAGAATTTACAGAATTCACCCTTAAGTACACATTGGATCTCTTTCAAGAAAATGCCTTTGAATGTGTGTGCTAAAGCACGCCAGGCAGGTATATTAGTGAAGGAGAAGAGAAATGTCAGAAACGCCGACTGACTGCGGTACCGGTGCTGTTTTACAGAGTTACCTCATAAAGAGGAATCAATGGCTTCTGCCTGAATCATGACAGCTGTACATTAGTCTAGATAAGAGGAAGACTCCTATCGCTTGGGAAAGTTTTCCTATCATTCTCACCTTTTTTTTTATGTCCTGCACATTTGCCGTCACACATGTGTCTGAGTACTGAGGAGTGCTGAGTGAATTAACCAATAATGCATGTTGAGGAATTTCCATCCAAAACTTAAATGGGAAGACGTTTACAATGTATCAGAAAACACTAAACACGTGTACCTCTCCCCATGCCACATCAGTTGTCTTAAAGTTTCAAGTGCTTCAGTGGCTTTCAAATATTTTGGGTAACAGATGTGCTCTTGAGTTTGTAGGCTGAAGATGTGAGTCACATTGCTCATTTCGCCTTGGAACAAGAGGATGCATTTCATCACTGAGATTCAGAAATTGCTAGACGATACTCTTCATTACCCGAAAGCTAGCATCTTGTTTACCGTCAGATGTTTGTTTTTTCAAGTGCATCTGCTTGATGTACACGAAAAACCTGAGCAGAATTCAGAATGTTTGTCTCCCCTGTCATCTGGTCCAAAGCCTGTCACATTAATTCGTCCGCAGCAGGGCTGTCCAAGCAGGTTCAAAACATTTGCATCATCTCCTTTCAAGGCCAGTCTGGAGAAAATGATATGCATAGATCAAGGTTGCTTTGTAAGACTTAGATAAAAAGTTCAAGCTTTATTCATTGCTGTGCTTCGAGCAGATGAATATAATGAAGGATTTCATCCTCCTCTGTTGGTCCGGCTAGGTTCCATCTCGGCAGTCTGAAGTACTCGAGAATGTGACATGCAGATTTTGCAAATGACGAGCAGGGATGTAGGCTGTAAGAGGCTTTGCATTGAAAGAAAGCTCATTAAGTCAATCTTTGATGACTTACTCAGTAACAAAGGGAATATAAAAAGGAGAGAATGTGCCGCAGCAGTGTCTCCATTTGTATTGTGCCCACTCACTCAAACAATTCCTCATATGTCAGATTAGAATTGTTATTAAATGTCTTAATTTGAGCAATTTCTGTTCCAGAAATGACGACAGTGTCCATGGAGCCTGTCGGGGTCCTGGTGGACCGGGGCGCCAACGCCACCGACCCGCCTCTGACCTCCCATGAAGACACAGCCGCCACCTTCACCATCGGCACCATCCTCTCCATCATGTGCCTTGTCGGAGTCTTAGGGAACATCTACACCCTGGTGGTCATGTGCCACTCCATGAGGACAGCTGCCTCGATGTACATTTACTCATAAACCTGGCGCTGGCAGACCTGCTTTACCTCCTCACCATCCCCTTCGTGGTGTGCACACACTTCCTCAAGGGATGGTACTTTGGGGACGCAGGGGTGGCGGATTCTGATCAGCATGGACTTCCTCACCATGCACGCCAGCATCTTCAGCTGACAATCATGAGCACGGAGCGCTACTTCGCCGTGCTAAAACCGCTCGACACCGTCAAGCGGTCCAAAAGTTACCGGAAGGCTATCGCCCTGCTGGTGTGGGCGGCCTCGCTGACCTCACCTTGCCGATGATTGTGAGGATTCAGCTGATGACGGTGGGCACCAAGGCCATGTGTCAGCCTACCCTGTCGCCGTCCTCCTACAAGGTTTACATCTCTTTCTGTTTTGCACTAGCATTGTGGCTCCGGGACTCATCATCGGCTATCTCTACATCCAGCTAGCACGCACTTATTGGATTTCACAGACGAGACCTTCAAACAGACCAAGAAACTGCCTAATCAAAAGGTCAGTGAATCACAGGGTAGTATTTTTCACCACATGTGGTTTCCGTTCAGAACAGCTCTCTCTCTCGTGGTGCTTTTTTTTGTGTTTGACCACTAATCGTCAAGATTATGTGCTGAATTACTATGTGTGTTTGCTCAGCCACTTACGATAACCCAGTTCCAAAACCAACAAGTTTTCCTGGCTGAAATCGTCAACATCATTTGTCAGTGCCCTCCTACACCGTTAAGAAGTCTGAAATACGGTTGGCTGACAACACTGAAGCATTTATTGAGGAAACTACTTGGTCAATATTGTGGGATGATTGATATGGATTGGCAACAGCTCAGCAAGCAATTACCTCTGATCCTTGTGATCCAGCTACTAATAATAAGATTTATTTTAGGCCACTGAAGCCATAGTGTGCAAGTTAATTTTCTAGAACATAAAGTAAAAATTCATTATCTGCATGCATGACGTTAAAGTCAAAATTCGCTGTGGATATTTCCAGAGCATATATTCTTATCTTTCGTTGGTTCTTGGAAAAAAATTGACAGCACAACATTTAAAATGAACTAGAAGCATACACACACCATCAACTATAGGGCTAAGTGAACGATTAATTACTATTACACACAGTCAGCCGTCGACTCAGAGTAAATGAGGCAAGCCTGTTAAAGTGAATGAGAGTTTAGTAAAATGATAACAAATAAGCTAATGTTGAAGTTAACAGTGAACTTAATGCTCATTGCTGTAGATGACTCCAACTGATCTATGTATCGCAAAAGTAAGCCCTTTCACTCATAGCGAACAAAACAAAATTCAAGACAGAGTTTTAGTATATATCAAACAATAAAGTCAAAAGATGCAAAGATGAAGTTAGCCACGTAGATTGAAGGTGTAAATGAATAGCCAGTATTCAAAGATCAGAGATGTTTTTCCGATTTCTTTCTCTGTCGCATTACTGTCAAAAATAGTGAGCACACAATGAAACAACTCTTCAGTATATTTATTACAACAGATTTAACTGATGATAAAAAAAAATGTTGCCAGAAGAATTCCGTTTATAAGTAAAGCTAAAATTGGCAGTATTTCAGCGATATTTGGAGGTCAAAGAGATTTGGAATTATGTCTAATCTGTCTGCTTTTTTTGTGAACAGTGATTTTGGGTTCGCTTCATGGTCGTAAGGGTTTACTGGGTACAGGTTTCTTCTTTGGTTGTTTGATAAGCAATAAATATCTGATGTCTTTACAGAGACCCAATGGTTTTTAAACAACTTTTCAAGGGAAAACGAAAACCTTTGTTGTTTTCTCGGTGTCTGTTCACATGATAAGAGTTCTCGGGAGCCCCTGAAAATGCAACTTTTTTAAAACAGCTCCCAAAGATGGAACTTTTCAGCTTGGTTGGCATGATTTCATTACAAAAACAAACAACAGCGCCCACTAGTGGCCCAGCATAAACACTTCATCTCTTCCATTTTCACGTAAAGTATTTGTTTAATATTTTCTTAGTAGTTTGCTATACAACACAACACAGCATTTTCAAGCTGTTTTCACATGTCAGAACTGAACTGGTTTGTTACGTCACTTTGACTTTTCACTCCGTCAGCAACTCAGTGCAGATGAAACCTGCTGCTACCATCAGGATGAGGTACAACCAGGGCATCAGGAGGGGTCTTGTCCTGTAACAGGTCCTTAATGTTCTTTTTGGCAGCGATTGTATCAGCTGTTTTGACCGGGGTTTCCCGACAGCGCTGTCATCGCCGCTGATAGAGAGTTGCTATTTAGGATAACGTGAGCGTGGCAAGCATTCTGTCGTCACTGCTCTCAGCTGCAGGCTGTCCGTTTCCCCCGTTCCCCGTGTCCCGCTGCCCACGCTGAGACCAAACTGGGTCCAATTTGCTTCATAGCAGGAATAAAGGCGGATTCATTTTGCCTTATCGGCGTGATTAGCTACCTCTCTTACGTTGCCTGACAGACTCTTGATGGGGTTTTCGAGGTAGATTAGAAGTAAAAGAGATCGTAGACTGGCTAACAATGAAAAGTGCTTCTACTTGCTACAGGAATAATCCTCTCAGTGTCCTTATCAGTGTTGTTTAACTGGGTTTGTGAGGTTTGTGCAGCAGCAGTTGACTTTTATAGTCTGGGTCTTTCTAAAAAAAGGATTAGATTAGATGTTTATCTGAACTTAAAACAAGCTGCTTCTTAGGAGTGGAACAGTTGTTTGTATTATTTTACTTATTTATTTTTTTGTCCTTGCTTCTGGCCTTTCGCCACCAATTACAGCAATGCATTTAATCTATGAATGCCTTTCAAGACACTCAAGGTCACTGTACGGAATGTATAAAATGATGAAGAGAAACAGAATCTAATGCAGCAGGGACTCCGTCGGAATACATGGAAACACGATAAATTTAATTAGATTCAAATTAAATTACACTATATGCCCCATGCATATATTATATAGGGTCTCTAATTTGAATTTTGATGTGAAGAAAAATATTGTCCTTGCCTTTATCACTGTTTTGGACGATAATGTTCTGTCCAATGTGTGTCATGCATTTTCGCACAACTTAAGCTGGGACTGAAACCAGCTCCTCGTCGTCACTTAGTAATAAATAAAGAGTTAGGTTCAGTTCTGATCATAAAATCACTTTATGTGAATTCATCGCATCTAAAAAGACCCTAATTTTTGCACAAACATGTAATTACTGTCTCTATGCAGCAGTTTGGTGTCAGCTAAAAGAAAAACACTCTAAAGCATAACATAGATTTGCTGTGAAGTCCATAGTCAGGTTTACTACAATGGTTGAATTGATGTAATATAAGAAAAGTGGAGTATCATTTTTGGTGTGGCCCGTTGGCACAGTGCCTCTAATTAGTATGCAGGGGATGTCAACCGCATCCCTTGGCAGAAGAAATAATTGAACACAACTGGGTATATGGAGACCACAGGGAGGGCTGAGCCCTCTTAACATTCTTCAGCAGATCACCGTATTTAACACACCAGAAAAAGTTAACAATCCTCTTGACCTGCTTCACAAACCAGTCTTCAGTTTGTGAGTCATGATTTTTCCCCCCATCCAATACTTAGATGAGCAAAAAAAGTCATCCAATAGGCACCGTAGTGGCTTTTCTTGTTTCTACATTATCCTAAAAGAGGTGAAATTTGAACCTATCTGTGGTGAAGAAATGCTGGGCCATGTGTTTCAGCAGGAAAATTAACTCCAGCGAATCCTTATGGAAACAAGAGGTTTTGGTCCTTTGAATAATCCAACTTCTTGACAATAAATGGAACAGAAGTCACTCAGGTTTCATTAAGTTTCTGGTCTAAAGACGGGGAAACAAGAGTAAAGAGTCAAACTGGATATTGACCAGACTCAAGCCCAAAGAGTCCAGACTACAATATCACCTGTTTACCTCCTTATTCTGTGAATCTGATCTTTACATCCCCAAATTTTAATGAGGTGTGGGGTTTTGTCAAGTTTTCTATGGGATCTGTATGAACGCACGGGACATTTAGGCTTGACTTCCATGGCATTTCCAAGTGAAAACCCAAAACTTTCATGGCATCTTGAGCCTCTGTTTGCACAACAGTGCTCGGAGACAGAAACAGAAATTTCTGTCGTTTCTACAACAAAAAGCTGAAATAATGTGTTTTTAATTGAAACACTGTCGTGTAAACGGGGCCTTAGCGTCCTAGGGCATTCTTCCATGTGAACTGCTTCTCATTAACGCAGCCTTTGTGCCCGTGGTCTTCATTATAGGTGCTCTACTTGATCTTCACCATTGTGCTCCTCTTCTGGGCGTGCTTCCTGCCCTTCTGGATCTGGCAGCTGTGCCAGTTCCACCCCTTGGTGTCCCTCTCGCCCAAAGCCAAGCGCAACATCAACTACCTGACCACGTGCCTGACGTACTCCAACAGCTGCATCAACCCCTTCCTCTACACGCTGCTCACCAAGAACTACAAGGAGTACCTGAGGAAGCACAAGCGCTCGTGGTCGGCCGGCAACTACTTCAACCGGCGCAGTCGGTTCCAGCGCTCGCCGCGGAGGTCGCCGTCCGCCAGCAGCCAGCAGTGCACCGAGAGCTTCATGCTCACGCACACGGCCTCGCTGCGAGCTCACAACAGCAGCTTGTGAGGTAGGATCGCCTCTGTAAGAGTTATATTTTGCGATTTGTTGGGATATGCAGGCTTCGAACTTCTCTGAGAGCAGGAGGAGGCTTGAGACTTGTCGTCTTTGCAGGAGGTTTGTCTCACAGGAAGGTCTGGTTGTGATGAGCTATGTGATAGCAGATGGTATTTATTTCTGCCCACCGCCCGGAAACATGACTGTTTAGGATTCCAACGTCCTTGTATGCAGTGTAAACACGTCCATATGGGACGGCGGGTGCCTCGCGATGTTTGTGTGTGGATGTGGGTGAAAAATGTTCAGCAACGGTAAATATCATTTATGTCAAGAGGAATCCTGAAAGCATTATTAAATATCTTTCTACAGTCGTACCTTCAGAGGAAACCATGTTCTACATGATTGATGTGTGTTTTTACACTTGATTTTTCATATCCAAAAGTGCAACAACAACATAACGTTTTGACTTTTGTCTTCAGAAACATACATCAGACATCTCCAAACTCCATTCACAGTGTAACATAAGGCCCGCTCTTGAAATTAATATCCTCACTGAATGAATGAAACTTCTGTCCAACACATTGCGAACTGCTACAACCACGGAAAGTCACTGTAAATCTCAGCTTCTGGCTCCAGTTCAGGTAATCACTGCCCTTTTTCTTTTCTCCTACATTAATGGATCCCATGAATTACCATTTAATTCATATGAAAGAATCAATGCCACTTCTTGTGTCTGCTTCATGGAAGTAGCGTCACAATAATCCCATCTGTCAGCCATTTTTTTTAACTTGTTCATATTTATGTTTCAACATATGCAACTTATGAGATTCCATAAAAGAAATAAAGAGCAGCTGTTTCCACCTAGTCAACACTTGTTTCTGCTAATAAACGCCTGTGTGATGCATTCATAATGGGGCAATTCATTCTGCACACGGAGCCCTAAATTTACACTAATGTGGATTTTCCAGCTTGACTTTCCCACTCTGCTGCTTTGATTATTTCTTGTGGAATTTCCAAATCCCTCAAGAAAGCTGTAAGCTTGTGAATGAACCTTATACTTTTTAGTGGCTGAGAGACGCTTCTTGTCTGGGTTCGCTTTCATGGGCTTTTCCACTGGCAACTTTCATTCAATGAGCTTTTTTTTTTTGTTGTTGTTGTTATCTTCTTGAAGTAGCACCATAAAATTTCTGATATCGCGTGAAGATTCTCATTAGAATCCACATGATTGTTTCTGAGTTTTTCTCCAGGCGTTCTCGCTCTTGCACTATAAAGAACAGTCCGTGTGTTTTTATTCGCGCAGCCTGTGCAGCTGTCCCGTTTCTTCGTACGGGGGCTTCAGATTTTGGTTGCAAATGTTCCTTGCAAGGGGAAACTGGACGAATGAATGACAGTGCAGCGGAGGGGAACGGTGGCTGAAGAGCATGGAGACGACAGAAGAGGGTGGGGAATGGCGGTTAGGGGTGGCTGAGAGACACACACAATCACACACACACACACACACACACCACACACTCACACGCTGGTATCTGGTGTATAAATACTCCTACTATGTGGATTCCAGCTGAGTACATAGTGTTGACGATCTTCACCATGTGTTTGCCTTTTATTCCCTTCAGATTGACAGAGAAACAGTAATTTTGTCCGACAATATGAACACTCGCTTTGTTTTCACAAAGAATGAATGAAAAAGTCCAATATATGAATCTAATGGATCGAAGAGCCTTGTCCAAGAGTAGTGGTTGGTGTGTGTGCGTGTGTGTGTGTGTGTGTGCACAGGCTACCCACTGAGAGTGGCAGTAGCAGCATGTCATATATTACTTTAGCCTTGGAATACTACGTGTTGAGTGGCAGCTGCCGTAATTCACAGGGGCAGAGAATATGGCTCCCGGTTTGTGCCTTCACACACCTGAACACACACAGCGTCTGTGTCCAGTATCGACCCACACTTTAACCAGGTCTGTGGGGTAAAAATAAATAAAAAAATTCCCACACAGTCCCCTTGCTGGTCAAGTCAAACCACTTCTTCCTCATGTATTTCCACATTATAAAAGTCTACGATCAATACACAGATCATATAAAGTTAGTGACTTGCTGGTTAATCTACAGCTTCTCTCTCACAAGCATCTGATTGTCCTCCGTGTGTAAAGCACTCATGCTAATAATACCTCTCTGCAGCAAGTGTGGAATCCGTGTGTGAAGCGTGAATTGTCGTAATCAGCTTCACCTTTTCCGCGGCGCACTTATGCGTTCAATTGCAGCAATAGTGATCGTGAGGGCGAAAAACGGGGGACGGCGTTCCTGAAACGCTTTTTAGGTTTTTTCTGTAAACAGACACTGTTTTCAAAAAGTCGCTAGGTTAAAAAAAAAAGAAAAAAACTTTTATGAAATGAAAACGAAAAAAATGATGCGTTTCCACCTGTGGTATAAACAGGGCTTCAGAGGGATCCTGCTGTGAACAGCTCCCGTCAGGCTGAAGGTCACTCACTCCTTAACGCTGCGCCTCCACTTAGCAATCACAGACTCATCTGATGGACTTGTGATTTACGCCACTGTTAGAGTGCCGCTGACAACAGACTGTGTGATCTTTTAATTATGACAACATTCAGAAAATGTAGCTGCTGTGCAGAACAGCGTGGTTTACACACTTACCTTGTTCTCCGGTTGGAAAATTGCCTCATCTACGATTGACTTTACTTGCGCACTCTGCAGTAAAGTGACCTGGGGAGTCAGCAGAAGGACGTCACAGCATGGCTTTAGCATAAAACTGGAATTGGCTCTGTCTCAGAAAGAAAAAAAAAACTTATCTCCACGATGACTGTTTAGCTGACGGATACAAATGTGTAAAATCTGGGCCGACTCTTATCTGTTTCACGCATTTCACACATTAACTAATCATTAGCTGTTTTGCACCTAAAGGCGGACTGAAGAAAAGTGCCTACAAAGGACACTTTGGAAAATCCTTTTTGTAAAATTGAGCTACTGGAAAATCCGTCTCTTAAAATCCTTCCAAATCTTACATCTTTCTCTATGGCTTTATTGCTCTCCATGCTGATTTTTAATTGCCCGAACTGAAGTTTCTCGCAAGGAGCCCCCTGACGTCGCCGCCGCCGCCCGCTTACGTTTTCCAATTCCGAAGTGCCGCCGAGCTGCTTCCCTCCATAAAAAGGTTCCTCGCGTGGGACAGCAGCCTGGCAGCCTTACGTGCCGGGCCCCATCTGCTAATGCGCGTCGAGAGCATCGCGTTATTGGGCCCTCGCGAGGAGGCAGTCACAAGACGGAAAAAAAAAAAATAATTGAAACAATAATAAAAAGAGGAAATGGCTGGAGCTGGGGGGATTTTTTTTTTTCTGCTCCCATGGAAAGCACGTACCACATAGCCTTGTTAAACGGGGCAGAGGTTTAATATGCACCACAGCAGAAAGGCCGTATAGAATCTCCCCCTCAACAGGCTTGATTATTCCATACGTCTACGGGATGATTCCCTACGCACTCAGATCAGAGATCGCCTTGAATGTGCCGCTAATGCGTCCAGGAAATTAACAGAGATAAGAGGGACGAGGACATGGGTTCAATTGCTGTTTCCCATTGTCTGTTTCGCTTGGGGCAACTTCTCGGCACGCTCTGTTGCACAATGCAACCCGTGAGAGCCAGCGCTTCCACTATTATACACAGTCACACACACACAGACAACACATATATACAATATCATACATTCACTCATGTGCGAGATCCTATGTAGCCTGTAGTGAAAGCACCATGATGTATTTTGAATTTTCATTGTTACAGTGGCATCCTAAACGTTTAGCTTTCCCTTCCAGATAAGAGGAGGAAATTAGTCAGGCAATTTTTCCTCATACAAGACATATTCTTTGTGGCAGTTTTGCCTGTACAGAAAAAAAAAAAGTGAATAATTCATGCGGAAAAGTAAACAAACAGCTGAAAAGCCACTGATGTACATCCTCCCATACATTATTCAGAGCCTTCAAAGTGCCATCTTTTTGTGTTTTATGAGGGGGGGGGGGGGGGCGCTTGTTTTTGCTACGTGGAGAGAAGCGTCTGGTGCCCTGCGAAGCTGTTGGGGAGAATAAAAAAAAAAAAAAAGAATGTGAAGGTCAAAGCGAAAATGGGTGAATTGAGGTGATCACCCCATCACTGCAGTACATTATAAAGCAACTCTGATGAGTGAAAGGGCCACAAAAAGGCCTTCCTCACTACTGGACGGTCAAAGCAAGGTCTTCTAACATAAGGATTTAGTGACGGTACGGAGGCTTTGTTGTTTGGAAGCATTGTACTGGGGCTGTGACGCCAAAGCTGATGTTTGCCGCACAACAGCAGCTGGTTGAAGTTTCCCTGGTTGTCAGAGCTGGAGTGTGTGAAGACTTGCATCCCTGTATCGCTGAGCAGCAGGACTCGGGCTGCGTCTGTTAGTATCATTTGTCATGGCACCATACCTTGAGTATTGGTAAGACGAGTGTGATGGTGAGGTGATGCTGATCAATCTGTTGTTACGTCCATACTCACGACGTCTGCGATGGAGCAGGTTGAAGGCGAATGGAATTCATAGCTAGAGTCCAGGAGTTCGGATGAATCATAGCCACGTGTGCCACAGGCTGAAGCATAAACGGACCCTGTAGTGGTCAGCTGCACGCGCCCTCTCACGGCGGCTTGTAATACAAAGGCCTTCATCAAGGTCTGCCGCACCCCATTCAATGGATTTTTGATTATAAAGTGGGATCCAAGCCAGCAACAAAGTGGGGAAATTCCTCACCTTCCAGTGCACCGTGGTCATAGTTCAAGCACAAGACGAGTAATGTCAGCACTGTACACATCCAAACTTCTGCCTGGTTTATGAGATCGAGCATATATGTGTGTGTTTGATAGAATGGCAATGAGTATTTTGGTCCAAAAACATCCTTGGGTCTGTCTTTCACTGAATCACAGTCTCTCTGAGTTGCCGGAGAGAGGCTATCCCAATACAGAAGTGCAAACGGAAGCCATTATCGTAGACAAACCTGCGTCTTCAGTAGTCATGGCCTGCACTGCCACATCACAATGCCAAGACCAACTTATGAAGGATTCAGTCCGATCATCGTTTGAACAACAGGTGGAACTCAATCTTGAGCGCCAGCAGACGAGGGAAAAGCAGGGGCAGCATTCCTTGAAGCATCCAGAGACCTCTGTCGCTGTGCGGGGGAGGGTTGCCGTTCCAAACAACATCACTCTCATCAGCCGAATATAACTTTCTTTTACTTGTGACCTTTGCTTTATGGCATTTTATTAAGAACTCCTATATTAGTGTCAGCATGTGGCTGACGGTCAGTACTCGTGGGGGATCTTGCACGGGGGACCTCGCATCCCTAACAATCCTATTTATTTGCTAAATGTGAGGAACAAGCTTGACTGTTAAACTAAAGAAACATTAGACAAATGCCTGTTTTGACACAGTTTTTGTACACATGGCATATTTCTAACCGAATAAGCTGTGTTATATTCATGTTAAAGCGTGAAGATGTTCATCTGGTGGTAAATTTCAAAAATGTCTTCTTGGTTGCAGCATGTTGGATCACAGTGTGGATGACAGGAGCATGTATTCAAAAATCAAAAATCTGAAATGTGTTTTTATGGCATGGTCAACGATGCTGTGGTGTTTACATGAGGTTTTAGCATTTTCTCTCAATGGTTAAGTAGTTTCTGAGCTAAATCTGTTGACACTGATGTGTCAAAAGGAGTGTTTGCGTGATGACACACATCATCCAGGCTGTAAAATCTGTGTTTGTTCAGAGCATTTTCGTGGCATTACTCATAAATTTCACACCATAAACTCCTCGAAGATCAAAGACCTTGACTGCTATTAGAGCCTCGCATGAAACAGCCGTTCCCTCACAGCCTAGACATGATCCATCCCAGTTCTAATCGCTTTGATTGGCGTCTGGAGCCACGCACGCCCGGCCACACTTTAAAGCCATCCTCATCTGTCACAGGCTGAGCCACACAGAATGCTATAGAAATACTGATAGACGACTCATTAACTCCGTTATCGTCTTACTGCCGGCTTTTTTTTTTTTTTCTGGGTGCAGTTGGTCGAGGGTCGCTGTCGTCTGGCAGAACCGAGCAGAGGTCACCTCTGCGAAGGTTGTTCGGGAAAAGCTCACACTAATTCCTTCCATTTCTCGCCGCGTTGCTGAGACGCCGCATCGATCTTCCAGTCATACATCTGAAAGCTGATTACATTGGCCGGGCTCATTTTGGGAATGGAATGGCTGTTCTTCCCTCGTCACAGGTGACAGGATTGCTTTGCCTGTAATAGCTGCGGGACGGATTGTCTGGAAACGTGATCGCTACGCATCTTGACCGCCCTCCCTCAGCTGTTCAGCGGCGTTCTATAGGGGCCGGGATTGATCG
Source organism: Salarias fasciatus (assembly GCF_902148845.1). Classification (NCBI taxonomy): domain Eukaryota; kingdom Metazoa; phylum Chordata; class Actinopteri; order Blenniiformes; family Blenniidae; genus Salarias; species Salarias fasciatus. The sequence goes on along the minus strand of NC_043752.1, from coordinate 6,953,847 downwards.
AGTGCCCCCTTATCTCCGCCGGGTTCCTGTTAATGCTGCAGCCCTCATTTGGAGAGATCTCACTGTGATGAAACATGGGCTTTATTGATGAACTGATACATGTAAATGTATTACCTCCACTCTTTTTTTTTTTTTTGTAACCCTGCACTTTATCTTGATTATGAGATTTTGCATCACGCTGAGATTTTTAGTCAGAATCCTCATGTGAAGTCAGAATAAATACCTCATCGTTCAACATTTGTTGGTGAATAGCATTGAGTAAGCAACTGTTGAAGAAAATTGCGATCAAAGCCTCGTGGTCCTTCATGAACTGAGAGAACTTCTCGTTTGGTTTTCAGCAGAAACACAGAGCTCTCATGTCAAGCACGGTGGTGGCACCATCACAACATGTGGTTCATCAGGTTTGTGAAGGTAAGACACAAATGAATACAGACGAGTCTTATTGTTGAGCAACCTGATTGAATTGTAAATCCAACCATGGCTTGTGTGCACTGTTTGAAAAAAGTGGTGATAAAATTACTCAGCCGGGTGACAGCAAGCGGCGGCTTTCCGTATTTCTGAGCGCTTCATTTTTCACGGGAGCCGCTCTCACATTTGAATGACAGGCCAGATATCAGAGAAATGAAAGTCCCAAACAGCATTTTTTCCCCACATTCTGACACTTCACGTATGGTTCACTCGGTAACCCACGACCCCCGCCCCCCCTTACACCCCCACCCGCCCCTCCGCCCTCACCTGTGCTTATACAATTGGTTTCAAGTTGTGATTTATGGCTCGGATGCGAGGCGGCAGCAGCATCTGTTCCAGTCAAGAATGGATTATGAAACAACAAGTCACACACATGTGAGAGTCGCACGCCCCCCCCCCCACCTCCACCCCCAGCCCCACTTTAAGATGTGGCTGCTCGGTATGTTACGGGAACTGATGGGAATATTTTCAATAGATGGGAAAAAAAGGAATGAAATAAACTAATCATAATTTAATGATCCCGCGGGTTTTATTTCCCAGCATTATTCTCCTGTTTGCTGGATGCTGAGGTGTAGCCACATTATGGCACTCCAGAGAGCTGATGCAGGTCAAAGGTCTTTCTCGGGGACTCACAGTGGTGATCCGTCACAGCAGTGGAGTTTGAACCTGAGAAGCCCACTTTCTCTAGCTCAGGCCACGGCTGTTCTATATTTGGCACTGGGCAGCGTCATTTAAAATGTCATTTTCCCCCCAAATTATTACATTGATTCTTTCCCATAATTGTCCTATCATTCTTAATCACAACACAAATAGGGGTATATTTTTCTGCAGTTCATCTCTGAAAATGCATTCATGCTTTGGCATTTTCTGTCTGAGAGCAGGCGGTCAGAGCGTGGGAACCACTAAGGATTATGGGACACTTCTTCCCGGGACTTTATTTCTAAATTTAGCAAAGTTGTACTTAGTAATTCTGTATTTCTGTTATTTTATCATGACGTGTTGTCTTTCCATTTTCACCCCAGTGTCTTTGTTGTCTTGTTGTTTTGCGGGAATGTTACATTAAACCTGTTTTCACAATGCCTTCACTTATGAACCTTGAAAATCTGATCTCTGAGTTATACTCACGCAATCAGCACCACAATAATAAACCTCTTATGGAAGAAGTTGGACATATTAAGTAGTTTGTACCTTCAGCCTGGCCGACCATCCGCCAGCTTTAATCTTCTGAACATCTGTTCGGTGTCGCAGCTTTGGCATTCCGACAGCACGGAGGAAAACTTGTTCGGCGTCTGATCGTGAGACGTGGAGAGGCGGCATTTGGAGTGATTGCTCGCCGTCTCATGAGCACTTCTCACCTCGCTATATGTGATGCGCCCACATGCCCTTGAGCGCTTCAGGAAGCCGTACCGCCGCCGGGAGGATTTCCATCGTCTGGCGGCGAAAAATGAGGGCCGATAAGGAGACAGGGAAGGAAAAGGTAGAGCAGGTGAGAGGCTGGTATACATTTTAACAGAATGATAGGTGAGCTCCTTCTTTTTTTTTTCTTTAATTCGTTCTGCCGTTTCCCGCGTCATGAAAAAGTGATGCGGGAAGAAGAGCAGACGAGGCTGAAAGATTCGGCGAGAAGATGAGAAAATAGATGGAATTTCTGCGTCGGTGAGGAATAGACGCGAGCGTTTATAGTCCCCGGGCCTCAGCTGCACACACGCTTGTAAATACTTATCCTCTGACCCCGGACAAAAGTGTCTGGCATCTGCACACAATTTGCCATCCTCGTCAAGAGCGCCAATAAAACACTTACACAAGCAGCATGGAGGCATTAACACACTCGTCCCTCTGCTAACTTCTATTTATTAACTGTCTCTCTCTACAGGTCCCTCAATACACGTCCGTTTATTTTAAAAATTGCTTCGTTTGTGTGTTTTCACAACTCAACTCTGCGCTCCGTGACAGAAATCCAGCACTTTAACAGGTTGCTGCTGTCTTTTCCTGCCTCGCTCGTCTGCTTTCGGAATTTGCGAGGCGAACCGTGGAGAATCGCGCTGCGGCGGTGTCAATCAGCGTGAATTACTGTTGAGCCTCATAACAGCAGTAAATGGAACTGCGGAGCCATCGGTTTTTCAGGTGCGGCACGGCGCCCCGGGGACGCGAGCTGACCTTGTAAAATGAGCGATACGCCTTTTAAAACAACTGGAATTGATTGATTGAGTGGAGGTGGCGTTTCCCCACCGCAGTAAACACTGGTAATGTTCGCTCTTCTATCTACGTCGCTGTAAAGTAGAAGCACAATGCTGAGTGAAATTACACAACCTCCTTTTCTGCCCCAGCATTTCAGTCATTCTGCTGCAGCGGCTTAAACACAATAAAAAAAAGAAGTACACTTTCAGAGATGTTTGCTTCTGAGCTGAGACACATGAAAAAACACACACACAGGTGTGAAAATTCAAAAATGTCACAGATCTGAGAAAAAAGAACCACAATAATGAGGTACAGATCTATAAAATGCTGCAACAATGCAGACAGACGGCGCTCAGTTCACCATCCAGGGTTCATCTGAGCACAACCGCTGGTGTTTAAAGGTTCCACAAGGGTGCTGCGTATTTCTTCATATTGATTATGTCCTTTATTGGACCAATATGAACCCTCAAAATGAAAGCATAGCACCTTTTAAACTGAGCACGTAACTTTAGCACAAACAACAAACAAACGTACTCACACAATCTTGGGTTCGTTATATTTATAGTCTCTCAATGTCTTGTGCCTCTCAGTGCCTCAGATTAGCCTGTTTCTGTTGCCAAACTGCCATTTCAGGTAGTTACCAGTCGAGAAAAGCAGGAGCAACTTAATAACCACATGGAAATTGGTTTTACAGAGTGATTTATTTTGCTCACTCCTGAATAAATATACATATAAAAAAAAAAAAAAAACGATCACAAAGAGAACCAAAACAACTTATAAACAACAACAAAGTAGAGCAGCTTACATAAAGACAAAAAGCAAATGAGTGAACAAAAGGAGACTCTTCCAAAAGGCAGAGCGTCGCTAAAACAACTGAGAAAAGGTAAATAATCAGCGACAGAATCGGCAAACAAATCCGGCACAAACAAATGGGAAGTAGGGAGTCACACACATACACACACACAAACACACACACACTAGGCTACCTAAAAAAATTATTTCAACTTCACCGATACAGCACAAACAGGTACAACATACAGCTACGATGCAGTAATTCTAGCTTATGTTTAGACGCAGCTGCCAAATGCTCAGGTTGTGCGCTGCGTGAAAGGGCAAACCTGAGACTCAGACGAGTCCTATTTCAAGGCCGACCTACGGACCTGTCATTGCAGCACCGGGGGTAACCAATAACATTAACGATCTCCCTGCGCCCTTCTTTCACCCCTCTGCGCCATAGCAGGACACCGGAGTTGGCTCACACGAGAACGAGCAATATCGAAGTTATTAGTTACACCTCTGCGTTTCCTGCTGCGATGGTGGAAAAAGGGCGTCCTTGAAAACGCAACGAGTTGTCTCATAGGAGCTGTCCCCGGGTGGCCGCTTGAGATATCCCACGACTGGCACCGGACCAAGATCCTGAAGTTTTTCTGTTCTTGTTTTTTTCAATATTTCTTTTTCCCCAAGATCATTTTTAAACAGCTGCATTATTTATCGCGGGAAGAAGGAAAAAAGATTCATGGGGATCTGCAGCACTCGGTGGTAATGGCGTCCCCAAGGCCAGGCGGGGTGAAGACCCGATACCTTCCCCCCTGGTCACTGGAGAACATTTGATCATGTGTGTGAGACCGGGAAGACTTCAAATGAGGAGGATGCATTATTTAGCTCATCCCGAGACGAAGTGCTCCCTGTTTCCTTTCCCCCGGACCCCGGTGAATCCCTTTCACCCGCCGCTGAGCCTGCTGTAAATCACATTTTACTGCCTCCTCATCCCTCCAGTGCTCTCCCCGTCTCCGCCTCCCGAGTCTCCATCTCATTGTCCAAACACAGAAAATCAACCTCCGACAGACAGCCTGTAGACGCCAAGATCTTTAAAGCCAGTATCCATAGGAACAGCGAGACCGGCCCTTACTGTACACCGAGATCTGCGAACGTGTGTTTTGTGTGCGACTGTTTGCCGAGGGATCCACACTCTACCAGGGGCTAATCTAGTGCGATAAATCACGGCCATGTAGTGGACATAAAAAGCTGATACAATCAATAGCAGGCCTGGATGTATGCTCACAGAGCGGCCTGCGAGGGTAATCTAATCGTACTGCTTTATCTCTTTCTTTCTCTCTCACCCATTTGCGCTACATGGTAAAAAGGTGTGTGAACAGCGCTCGGCAGACAAATGTCAGATTATGTTCAGTGTGACGAGTTTGAAGGATTGGGGATTAAAGCTGTACAAAAGCAAAAGTTTCAATTGTTTCAACAAGGAATCACTTCTTTTTAGGATTCTTAGAATGTGTAAGATCGAAGAATTGCCGATCTGCAAACTGTTGCTTTGATCTTCACGTCATCTTCTGCAGTGTTTCTGTCGGCTCTTATCGCCTGCCCGGGAGCAGCAGTCACGCTGTGCAGCGCAGCGTGACGACAGATGGGAAATTTCTGGAAATGTCACGAGATAATTTGAGGCTGTTGACAATGGGTTGCTCTACAGATGAAACATTGGCTTATCTTTCATCTGAGATGGCCTAAATTGCGCAGCCTTAATGAAGAAGAGGCGAAATTAATGAAATATCACATTTCACAGCGGGGGTGATGTGATTCCCTGCTGCTTTAACCTTAAAGACTCCAGTGTAGTACTGCATCGACACTTTGCATTGGGCAGAGTGCAGCATCTACCAGTCCCTTCATTCCTGGAGGTTCTCTTTTCATAAGGTGCAGAGTAGTTCACCTCGCTGCAGGCTGCACTGTGTGTGCTTGGAGATTCCAGCAATGTTCACAAGTGTAGTCCTACTTGGAAATTGCTACGCTATGCAAACAAAAACAACATTCAGCAATCTCTGGAAAAAGTTTGTACAAATGTATAAATCCGTGAAGCTAAATTAGACATAATTCCACTGAAATACAGCCATGCACAGGTCTTTTTCTTTCTTTTTTTTAATCCAATGGTTCACAACCAAATCATTCAGGTTTCACACCAAGCTGTCACAGTTTTAAAATCACTTCCTGGATAACACTAAACTCAAAAGTTCAATAATTTCGTTGTGCGTTGCTCCACATCTTCACCTGGAGGAAGTGGAACCACAGGATTCGAGTCGATTTCTCTGACTGGTTCATCTGAGGCCTGTTTTCAACAATAGAGAATCACATGATGGACACAAAACGACATTTTAAAAAAATGCCTCTTTTTAAGAAAAAGGAATTGAATAGGTTTCAGCGATGCTGGAATTGGTTTTACTTATTTCTTGATTGAAAAGTCAATCCTTGAAATCAACTGTTTGCAGCTGACAGCAAAACTAGAAATCCACATTCATTTAGATTATGAATTCAGCACTTTAGAAATTAGATTAAGGGCTTCTTGAGGAATATCCAAATTCTGAGAATCTTGTTTTTTTGCTAAATCTTCTGAACTTTCTTCACCTTGATTGAGCCAGATCTTACTGTTTTGGTAAACATAACTATAACCCTTATGTTCTGGGCTTTTGTACTGCAATGAAATCTGCGGACCAAAGTCTAAACAATTCAAACAGTGAAGATGAGCATCCACTTCACAGCGCGAGGACGTTGTTAAGGCCTCTGGTTATGGCTCTCCGCCAGCCAGGGAAGTCTTCTTTCACCAAACTGAGAAGAGCATTGTTTTGCAGGCGAGGCTTTGTGAGTGTCATTGTGTGCTGTCGAGCCAAGAAGTTCACCGGTTTCTTTCAAGACAAGGTTACTGACATTCCAACGCATCGCTGAACTGATTCTCGTTTGTTACCATGTGACGTCTAAAGATCTCAGCAGACACATGCCAGATAAGTCAACGAGCAGAGATTAAATTATTTTTTAAAAATATTGCCTGATGCACTCGTTATTGTAGCTCAGAAGTAGCGCAGAACATCTGTCCACTGCAGCCGTGGTGTGCAAGCACAGCGTTTCAGAAAAGTTGTCTTTCCTCTCATTCCTGAAGATGGAGTCAAAGCATTTTCAAAAAGTTGTGTTTTCAGTGGCTTCAAGCACTGTTGTCATATAAACAAACCCCTAAAATGCAGCGACAGGCTTTACTGGAGCAGCTTGAGAGGGGAAAACTCTGTAGGATATTAATATCTTAAATTAATGGGAGCTTTATGAGGTGAAAAGTGCGAGAATAACACACATGTTCGTTCAGCTGCAGTTACTGTAAAAAACATGCCGCTCGTCCTCAAAGCACAGAATCCCAATTAAGACTGTCATAAATCTAGTGTTGGCACAAGAGTGGAGAAATATATCAATTCAAAATCACATGAGAAAATATTTGGGATGATAAAAGAGAATTAAAGCCCCGAGGTCTACATAATCAGTTTTTTTTTTTTTTTTTTAGACTGGGGTCGTTAATTTAATTCTTTTTGTTCGCTGAAGTATTTGTATCACGTGATAAATTCGATTATAATTTCACAAGCTGGAACAATTAGATGACTTCATTTAGAAAGAAAAGTGAAGCGAGGATGAACAGGACAAATGCATCCCTGCTGTCCTCTGAGGTGCACAGCAAAAGAAAAATAATGCAGACCTGGTTCCATTTGTATTTGTCACTGCACGGGCTCTGGCCCGACACTGCAGAAAAACAAAATGCCATCGCAGAGGAGGATTCCCGTGCCTGCACCGTGCACCATCTCCGGCCCAAAACAATACATCAGAATGTCCCATTCAGGGACTGTTCACAAATTGTTTGTGCCGGGAGACAAGAAAAACTTTGGACGACACTTAATCCATTGTTGATTTAATAGAGCGATCAACAAAACTATTCAAATCAAGAAATAATGAGGTTTTTCATGTAATAGCCTGTAATTGAGAAATCAGCTGGTGACTCTGTCCCCAGCCGTTGTTTAATTTTAACAAGTGAGCCAAAATGCTAAGAATTAAACAGGAAAATAGAAAATCATGGGCGGTACTTGGAAAAGTTGCTTATACAAGCAGTTCAAATACTTGTCAATAAAGGTATAGAAAATGACAAAGTGCTGCATTAGAGATCCATCCCACATTGGTAAATGGACTTTTATATAAAACATGTTTTATGGCTTCAGCAATCTCGCCCATTCAAACACTCAAACACTAAAGACGATGGCTGCCATCCAAAGAGCTCACACACCTCTGGGAGCAACATGAGGTTCAACTTCTTCCCTAAAGACTCTTGGAAACATGGTCAGGCGAAGATTGATGACGTGGCCAACCACGGCAGTGGCAGACGACCGAGTGACCCACAGCGGTCCTGCAAAAGTCAAGAAAAGTTGCATGACTTCTGACTGGCTCCATCTCAGTGGAAACGGGGGAGTAATGAAACTTTCTGAAAACAGCGCATCCACTGCAAATTCACACCACTGCCGTAATTCTTCTGCACATGTGTGATTAAACGGAAAATAACGTTTGCCTCTTTACCTCCAGCCGCCTTCCTGATTTCTGGCTCCCGTGCTCTCCCTGTTCTCCCCCCTCCGTTGACCCCCGTCCCATCACGCTGCCATCTAAAATAGTTGCCTGTGCTGTAATCGCCCCCCCCCACCACCACCACCTCCCGTTAAGTGTTTGCCCCTCCAGACACTGAATGTAAATATAGCGCTGACCTTGTTCTGTCGCCTTCAGTCAGCAAGTAAAAGGATCAAGAAGTGATCCGTCAAAGTGAAGCATTTAATATGTTTCCTGTGAGGAGATAATGGCCGCAGCGTTTAAAGTGGAATTTACAAAAGCTCTTTAAGGGTCAATGAGATGCTGTAGTTTATATATGTATAGAGTGAGTTTCCATTTTCCTATTATCTCTGTTGGAGGTAGAGCGCCAATACCTGCCACAAGTTCACCCAGTTAGTCCGGTGTAGGTCAGGTTTCGACAACGACCCGGAAACCTCGGGCCTCGGGCCACGCTGACTCATCAGCGTCGGGGGACGTTCTATCTGCTGACACCGCAGCCGAGAGGCCGCCGCCGGCCTCCAATACAGCCGCAAATATGAGATTTCAGTCGTGTCCCTGAACCACCCTCAGCGCTGCCGGCAGAAGCTTCTGGACTGAATCAGCCAACGAGTGAGAAAAGTGTCAGAATGAAAACAAAAACAATACAAACAAAAATGGTCACAGCATGAAAGCAAAGTTTCAAACTGAGCAAATAAGTTACATATAAATACTAAAGCAGCAACACAGATGTAAAGTTGTAAATACAAAGTCAGACCACAAGTATGAAGCACCATTCTGGCATCCAGAACATCATCAACACACAGACAACACCTCCTTCCCATCGGTGTGAAATGGACAACATGCTACAAGCTCATTTTCATCAAAAGTTGCTTTTTCTGGAGCAACAGAGCGAACACTGCTGTGGCCATCGTGCAGGGACCGTCTGCAAAATGCAAAGCACCTCAATAGCGAAGATAGATGTACATGAAAAAACTGAAAGAAAACCTAGTGTTGATCAGCAGGAGACAATTTGTGCGCTTTGCAGACTTTCCCTGCAGATCTCAGCTTGTAGTAAACCTCAGCATGACGCCGGCTGCACATCGAGAGGAAACTATCTCGTTGAGGTGATCCAGCTCAGAAAAATATTTACTGTGGTGTCAGTTCTGCGTTTCTCTACCTGTGTGTCTCTATGCTCTTTCTTCTTCTTGCTGCTTGTCTTTGTGTCGACTGCTGCAGCTCGTTTTCTGACCTCATTTACTGAAATCCCTCTTTAAAAAGTCCAAACTGCTTCATTAAACCACACTTAAAGCAAGTCTGTGGCCTCCTCTGCTTGTTCTCCCTCTGTGAATAGCTGCTAATGCTCCTCACGTCATTTAGATCAAACATTCATGATAAAAGTTTCACTAATCTTTTATAGAAGGAAAAAGAGCCGGGAGTGACGTGTTGAACAAGTTTCCTCATGATCTGGCAGCACGATCAGGAGGACTTTGGTCGTTGTGAGTTTGTTTTTTTTTTTCCTGCATTTTTGATCTTGTCAGAGTCGTCGCTACATTATACAGCAAGACAAATCCCCGGATTACTTATTCAGCAGGATCCTCGATCATTTATAAGTGCCTCTGTCATCATTCTGAGAGCAGATTTTCAGTAAAACCTTCGCAGCCAAAATCCTGCATCAATTCGTGCGCTCCCCGGCGTGCCAAAATCAATGAGGACTGGAAGTCCTGGAGTGTGTTTGCTGCTTCGCCGGGCCCCTTTAGGCTGAATGCATTCTTTCCTCATCCCTAATTTATGTGTGAGTCACTGTCTGAGTGTTTGAATAGATGTGTCGAGGTGTCTCATTAGCAGGATAAACTCCACATGGAAAACAATAAACTCCACATGGACTTTATCGTTTTGTTGTTTTAAATGGATTGATTCATTCTCTGTAGTTTATTTTAATTTCCTTTAATGCAATAATTAGAATTTAAAAAATTATTTGAAAATCAAAAAGCATAGAATTTTCTGGGACCAGGTCAATGGGAATATCTACGATCCATTTAAAATCTCATGAAAAGGAATTTCTCTAAAACATTTATTCCAAAAATAGATTGATTCAACATGGGCTAATGGCAACAACATAGTAGATTAACTTTCTCATCTTTCAACAAAATCATTATTCTGTTATTGCAGTTATTCACAGCTGGATGTTTCAGAAAATTGAAAAAAAGACCTACATGCTGGAGTTTTGTTGAAGTCTGATTCACCACTCATAACTGGCATTAGAAAGAAAGCTTGATTATTCTTTTTAATCACATTTTCATCTCAATGTGTGTCTTTTTCATCATTTCAGTTCTTCTAAATGAAAAGAAACGCTCTCACAAAACCACCAGGACTTTAGGAATCGCTGTCCTACACCACTCAAACCAAATGCGGGCTGCAAATAAAAAAATAATAGACTGCCAAGACCCAAACGGCTCAGTGTTTTGACGGGGAACAGCTCCCCAATTTCATGGGTATCTGCCCATTGCTTTTTTAAAGCTGTCAGCCTGGATGTTGAGTCCAGTGAAAGTGTGTTTGCTCATGAAGACATCTAATTGGCAGCCAGTCGAGTCGAGAAGTTGAGACATTTCAGGGCAAAAACGTGCGACCCGTGTTGATCCACTTATTTTTCTCCTACAGCAACAACATTATGAGGATCCATCCTGTGGGATCGCTAAATGTTCCCGCAAAAGTTTGAGGCAATCAATCACTGTGATCGCCGTTGCAGTCCAAGGCTGAGGGGGTCGAGCGACTCGCCAAGTTTGGAGAAGTCCAAGCTGAGGAATCTACATTGTACGTGGCGGCTGTGTAGACAAAACGAGCAGTGGGTGGAGGGGCGGCGAGCTGTGCTTTTCCCCGGCGACCGATCCGATCCCGTGGACCTCGTGCAACATGCGAACAAACACAGGTTCGCTCAGGTGCTTTTGACATTAGGGAGGCTCCAGAAACGGTGATAGATGAGGTTCTATCCAATCGGCGAGAAAACAAATGAAGTCTGAGGAGCCCGCTGCCCCTCGCGCGGGCCCTTTAACCTCATAAAACACTCTCACACTGAAAGCAGCCAGCGGAGCGGGGAGGGGAAGACAGATGGAGAAAGAATCCGGAGCAGAGGAAGGGTTGGTAATCGAGACATTTGAAGTCGTGATGGATAGAAATAAAACCCGCGACCGGAGGAATAAATACCTGCGACCACTAATAGATGCCAAGAGGCGGCGCCCACGGGGTTAGATCCTGGTGATTAATAATGCTGAATATTTTAATTAGCATCCATCAGAGCCTGAGATTAAATGTCTCCCGCCGAAGGTTCTCTCGCACTAATTGTCCTGCGAGATTTCTCCTGCTCCGAGAAGGCCACAGCCGCAATTAGTGTGTCAAGTCCACAAATATAAATAGAGGAATTCCTCGGTGGACGGAACCCAAAACACATGAAGAGAGAAATCCCACAACAACCCAGACCGACCTGAAATTACTAGAGCTGAGGACACAATACTAAAACAAAGGACAGCAGTTTATAACCTGTTTCAGCATTTGAAGTGAAAAAAGCTGTTTTTCGTTTGCAGAAACTTTTGTGTTCACATGGCAACATTTCAAAAATGATGTCCACTTAGACAGAAATGGCAGAGACTCTGAAAACAATATAGTTTGCACCTCCATTGCTGTTATCAAGAGGCACCTTGGACTGAATTCGCGTAAGCAGACACCCAAAATGTGACGAAAGTTTTGCGTTTTCACTTGAAAACATCTCATAAACCGGTTTTAAATCCATCCAGATATGGACAAAAATCAACCTGAGACAAACTGGTCCTTTCTCTAGCCACATTTGCACAGACAGAGCTAAATGTGAGTTTTTCTCTTTGCATTTAAATGTCATTTGCATCTCCGGTTTGAATTAGAATAATGCTGATTTGATGATGTACAGCTGCAATTACTTTCACCTTTGAAGGACAACTCTCATCGTTTGGTAGCAATTTGTCTTCCTACAAAATAACTTTTTCTATTAGGAAAAATCTGAGGCAGCAAAAAATTGATATTTTCAAACTTTTAATGAAGTTGGGGAGTTGGAAGCAGCAGTGATGTATATATTTTCTTATGTTCTCTCATGAAACAAGTCAGCAGGAAAGGCTTCCTTTAGACTTAAAAACAAGTAATAAAGTACCTCTACAGGAGGTACTGGAGACTCATATGTTGATTTATTTCAATAAATAAATGTATTCCTTCTTATTGCAGCCATTTCCATTTATTACCATGTTTTTAAACAATGTTCACAAAAAAAAAAAACTATACAGCAGAAGTTGTTAATAAAAGTTCTTTGGCACTGGATTGAGAGATTTACATCTTCAGTATGAATCAAAAGGTATTTGGATCTGAGTGCTACAGACAGGATGAGAGAAGCAGGGCGAACACATCGTTGGGCTGGATCCAAGACTCACAGTCTCTCTGAAGCGAACAAACAGTAACTTTGTGAGTGCTGAGCCCAGATTCACGATTTGTCAAATCCATATGGAGGAATGGGGGGGGGGGGGGCTCAAGTAGACTTCCAGAGAGTCTGCTTAAAGGATTTCAACGGCAGGAAATTACCCAAAAACACATGGTGATGTAGAGGAGACGGAGTACAATAAAGACATAAAGACCCATGAAATGATATCTATGGCCGCGCTCGGCTGAGAAGATTCATTGATGTTATTTTTGGTTTGAGTGTAGCATAGCTTCAGAAGTAAAGTGTGCAGGTCGGCTTCTGTCAGCTTGAAACGCCACGTACTCCAACTTTAGTCAAATCAATACTATCCCTGTAACATAGCTGTTTTTGTTTGTTTTTAAACTAAGAACCAAACAGCTAGCCGTCCATCCTGCTATGCCGCTTCATCCAGAGCCATGGGGCGCTGCAGAGATTCTAAACTGTGGACAACTCAGGAAAAACCCAGACTTAAAATCACAGTGCTACTGAAACATTCTTAATCAGCCATTTACATTCAGTGATTTGTGCCCGAAATAATTTCCAGGGACAAATTGAGATCACTTAGTCTTGACATATAGTCTCAGAGAGAACCTGCTGTAATTGCTTTAATAAGCCGAGTGAAACAACCTGCAAAGACGAGAGTCAAGGGTTCATGTCAGAACTGTAATTATTCCTTTTGCATTGCAGCTTTGTAGAAATTTGTGGATCTCATTGGATTTTTTTTTTTTCTTACATTCTATGAAGTTTAAGCAGAGACGCCATTCGTCTTTCAAGGTTCTTATTTTTCATCAGATAACCTTTATTTGAGAGGGGGTCGCTGCATTCAGAGGGAAGCCTGCTTTTGAAGTCGGCCGCCGATAAAGGTGTAATTTATAACTTCGGAGTCCAAAAAACATCAAAAGCCCCGCTGTGAAACAGGAAGAAGAGACGTCGAAGCGAGAAGCCTTAATGAGTAATGATCCTCAACGCTAATGCACTTGAGATGAAAGCTTAGAAACCTCTGATTTTAAACCGTTTCAATTTAGAACGGTACAATTTGAGCCCTTTTTAAGAAGATGCCCAGACTTTTCTCTGCCTCGGGCTTCTTCAGGTAACGACGGTGACATTCAGCACAGACGGCGCGTCGTAACCGAGAGGACGTTTCAAACTGCTCTCACCTGCTGAGCCAGCAGGGCCCGACAAAGTTCGAGTCCTTCGAGATTAAAAGTCCTCACGGGGACCTGATTGCAGCAATAACTCCCCGACGCTGCGGATTACCGCGACTCAGACCGCGGCCCCAGACGGGAACTTTGCATATTTGCACTCGGCGAATGTGTCGACGCGCAGCACGCCGCATCGCAATTATGGGCGTGCAGATGCCACATTATGACCAGACATTCTTGTCGGGAACCCAGGCGAGCAGAAACCTCATAAACATCCCGCCAGTCTTCATCGCGCCCAGGTAAACAGATTACCCGTCTGAGCTGAGTTGTGAATGGAGGCAGTTAGGCATGATGGGAGCATGCGAGGGCGGCGGGCAGAGGAGAGAAGAGAGAGAGCGAGGGAGAGAGAGGCTGATGGGCGACAGATGCTGGGGCAAAGGTTGGGCGGACATCACAGTTGGCTTAATGAGGAGCTTTTTCCGCTCCCCTTGGAGATACCTGCAGAACCGAGCTAAATTATGCCAAAATAAAAAAAAAAAAACAAAAAAAGGAACACACTGCAGATGCTCACTGCACCTTCAGCTGTATGCTTAAACTCTGTATCCCTTCAAGATTTTAACTTTTGTTTGATATGAAGACCGTTTTCAAAACTATTAGAGCGCCAGACATCACGGAACCAAGGCTCATCTTATTTAAAATAGCAAAAAACTAAAATACCTAATATAAAGTCCAAAACCAGAGGGAGAAAATCATTTTCACTGAACAGCTCAAAAACACTGAATATAGACAGCCGCAGGAGCGTTATCTACTGAAGACAGTAATAGGGTTTCCATCCACCTATTCTTATTCGAATTTTCCAAAAAAACACAAAATAAACATGAATTAAAAAAAAAACACTTGGAGGGAGTTTCTGCATGTCAACATAGAAAGTTTGGCTTTGTGCTATAGAAACAGGTTTTGCAGCTAAATGATGACTGGACAAGATAAAGCGTCACTCGTATACGTTACAGTCAAATGGTGGTAGACGGTAAAGTAAGATGTGTTTGATGAAGAAACTGACATTTTTCTGGAGTTGAAAAGAAGCGAACATTAATGCAAGAGTGTGTGTTTTTTGGCGGAGAGACGCTCTCTGTGGCGTTTTCTCACAGTGCACTCCTCTAAATAATAGCAAAACAACAACAAAAGGAAACTGGCATAAAGTTGAATCTTCTTTTTGTGCATTTTCACTAAATTCCCTAAAAAATGTTGAAACACTGATATGGAAACCTGACTAGTGACGACTGACAGCCAGCCGCCAGGCGGAGGCGATCACACACTGAGGCTCATGTGAAGCACATCAGAGCAGGAAACAGCAATCAGACATGAGGGGAGGCAAGGAGCCTGAAACGGGAGACAGAGTCAGAATCTCAAGGAGAACACGAGACGAGATGTGAACCATGACAATAATCACTGAAACTTATGAAACTATTTCAGCTTGAAGACACTGGGTTCAGTCTTTTTTTGATGCTCAAACAATATTGTCATAAAAATAAAAGGCTGCTTTTATGGTAATATTGTTTTTTCCATTAGAAATGCACAAGGAGTGTTTATTTTGATTGGGGAAGGGACTAAGTCAAGTTTTTTCAGGCCTAAGAGTGAAAGCATGTACCTCAAATAATCTGGATCTCCTTTAAAGAGTCTGCTTCTGCTATGAAGAAAGAAACTTCTTTTTAAGCAGTCCATTTCAATTATTTCAGATTCTGGTTTTAAAAGTAGAACTTGTTTGGAGAATACTTGTCTACTTTTAAAGAATTGTAAGTCTGAGTCTGTTTTAAAGCGACCAGACGTGGTTTGAAACGCCAAGAGTCTGTTTCCCCTTAAGCGCAGTGATCTCCGGTACAGGTGCTGGAGCCCAGGGTCCTGCGCGTCCGAGACGTTCAGCAGGCCTGAATCTAACGAGAATGTCATCTCCAAGCTCCTCAGAGAGCCCAGTAAGGAGATAATCAATCCAAGCAGGAGGAATCTAAAACACACAGGGCCGTCGTTAGAGAACTTGCTTCAGAGAGTCTGGGTTTCACTTTCAGGAGTTTCAGCTTTTATTACCTTCTTCTCCTTCAAAAAGCTGTTAAAGGGTTATAAAAGAGATGTACTGAGATGTGAAACACACACACACATACACACACACACACACACACAGGTCCTAATAGGAGTGTTATCATTAGTAAAAGTGAAGTAAAAGATGGAACAGTGTAACCTCAGACTTTGCAACTACACAGAAATCTGTGAAGGAGCTGGAACACATAACTTAATATCAGTTGAAACAAAACCCTGTTCCCTTTGAGTATGTCTGTTTTTCTTAACGCCATTCAATAAATACAGAGTAGCTGGATTATTTTGCATTTTTTCCCACATTCTGTCCGAGTCTTTGAGCTGTAATTGCAAAACAGCTGAGAAAGCAGTCCCAGACTGCCAACAGTAATCAGAGCAGGTTGATTTAATCCTCTGACTTCCTGAAATGCAGACGATTCTTTCCACACTGATTGCCGAACGAGTGAAGGAAGCCGAGGCACACTTTGTACTCTGCCACAGGAAGCGGCGTGAGCGCTGTTACCGCTGTTCCCTGTTTGTATATCAAACTGTGAAAAACCGAAGAAATATGTGACAGGAAAACAATTGATGCAGTAAATCTTACGTACATAAGCCAAACGGATCTAAAGTGTGCCCAGTTTAACTTACAAACTGAGGTTGTTACTTTGATTGCAGTAATTATATTGAAAAATATTGCAAGACTATTGGACAATGCGTCATTTTCATGCCGTTATTGACTGACATACTGTACATATCATTTTTAGCTTGAGGCAAATTGCACCAGCAGACCAACTTTTATTGATATTAAACTGAGACAAATGATGCAATTCATTGCAGATATGCTCTCTGTTCGGTAGAGAGGGCCTTTTTCTTGAGCTGCAACACTGAAAGGAGGAAGGATGAATTCATCCTCACAGCACAGCGGGAGCGTCATAACCAAAGAGCGGTATTATTGTGTGCCATTTCCAACGGGAGCAAGGTCATCGCCGCAAGTCTGTAATTAGGCAAACACTCCTGCCACAGCACCGATCGTGTGCGATACACACCACGCGCATACCTCCTACGTAATTAATTGGAAATGCCACCGCTTGTCTTGGAAAAAAATCTCATTAATTCGTATGCATGCAGCTCGAGTCCACCGCAGGCAGCGTGCATGGGTTTCATTCTGTGAACCGCATACCTGTGCCGGGAGGAATGGTCCACACGTGTGAATTTTGTTCTATTACGACAAATAAATGAGGTATTATTTAACTAATGAATCGCTGCAAGGAAGAAAAAAAAAAGCTTAAAAGCAGTCTTACAAGTAAACATGAGACGCTCCCACAGCGATAAATGGAAAACATGCTGTCTGCAGAAAACATATACTTACTCCAATCTATCATCAAGAGAACACAGCGTTAATGAAAAGGAGTCAAATAATACAAGCTAATGCCGCGGGGATGTTGTGAGGAGCGTCTTAACATTATACAATAATTACAACCTTACACAGACCAGTGAAAGAACTAATAAACAAGTGGATGCAATTACTCGAGAGGTCTGAGAGCCGCACGTTTAGCTGGAATCGATCACGGGCTTTGTTGTTGAGACGATGAGTGGAGAGTGAAGGAGCTTCTGCACACGATGAGATTACCGCACATGTGTTGATAGTGAAACCAAACCCTCCAGAATGAGCGACGTGAACTTATTTTTCTCTGTCCGCTCCGTCGCTTCCTGTGATTGAGTTCAGAGCAGGATCGTGTGCGGCGTGGAGGAATTTCGGCGCAGTTGTTCGCAGCCTGGTTTCCCCTCAAAACATGTTTGCTTCTGGTTTTGATTTCTATAGGGCAGCTGTGAAAGCCCCGTTTACAGAAAGTAAACGTCACTGCAACGTGATTTTTCGAATATTTCTGATCAGTTTACTGTGTTTGATGGAAAAAAAACCTTTTATCAGTGTAATTTTCCCAAAGACAAAAACAAATCTCCGCTGGAGGCTGCAGCAGTGGCCTGGCTCGCCGGTCAACAAAAGTCTTAATAAGGACGAATATGCCGAGAAGAAGCTGAATCATTCCTAAGGCCATGCCAAGCAGTGACTTCTGACTCCTGTCTCAAGCGAAACGCGGGAGAAAAACAACAATCAGGCTTTAAGCTTATAGAAGCACGACGTAATGGAAAATCCTCGACTTCAGGCCAGGCAGCTTTGTTCCATTAGAGGCCGTCCCATCACAGACCAGACCACTCACGGACACAAAACAACCAAAAAAAGAAAAAAAAAATTGATGAAAGCCTGTCTGTCACCGAGCACAATAAAAGCCTGGAATGACGTCTGACTGGAAGCTAAAAAGCTGCATTGGGGGACTGTCCTGAACATTACAGGACTGTCTGTGTGCTGGAGAGTTGCGGGTGTGATGGAAGCCCCTCATTGTCTGCCGTTCAAAGATGCTTCCTCTGGAGCTCTTCAGTAATTGTCCACATCTCGTAATCCCCACAGCTGAAGGCAATCAGAATTAGTAGCTCATTAATTGACTAAACAGGGATATTTAGTCAGGACCGAATGCAAGTGGCTAAATTAAAATTAAATGTCCTGCAAGTGGTGCTACCATATCATCAATAAGAATAAATCTGATTAACTTCTAGATTAATAACCACTTTCACAATCATATTATACTAGCAAAAATCATCACATACCCCTTGCTTTCTGTTTTATACCTCTTTGGAA